>NC_091353.1:18958404-18963404 GCF_038502225.1 Cherax quadricarinatus
TGCTACTACTACTGGAGCTGTTGTTGCTACTACTACTGGAGCTGTTGTTGCTACTACTACTGGAGCTGTTGTTGCTACTACTACTGGAGCTGTTGTTGCTACTACTACTGTTGTTGCTACTTGGAGCTGTTGCTCCTACTACTACTGGAGCTGTTGTTGCTACTACTACTGGAGCTGTTGTTGCTACTACTACTGGAGCTGTTGTTGCTAGCTGTTGTTGCTACTACTACTGGAGCTGTTGTTGCTACTACTACTGGAGCTGTTGTTGCTACTACTACTACTGGAGCTGTTGTTGCTACTACTACTGGAGCTGTTGTTGCTACTACTACTGGAGCTGTTGTTACTACTACTACTGGAGCTGTTGTTGCTACTACTACTACTGGAGCTGTTGTTGCTACTACTACTACTGGAGCTGTTGTTACTACTACTACTGGAGCTGTTGTTGCTACTACTACTGGAGCTGTTGTTGCTACTACTACTGGAGCTGTTGTTGCTAGCTGTTGTTGCTACTACTACTACTGGAGCTGTTGTTGCTACTACTACTACTGGAGCTGTTGTTACTACTACTACTGGAGCTGTTGTTGCTACTACTACTGGAGCTGTTGTTGCTACTACTACTACTGGAGCTGTTGTTGCTACTACTACTGGAGCTGTTGTTGCTACTACTACTGTTGTTGCTACTACTACTGCTGTTGTTGCTACTACTACTGGAGCTGTTGTTGCTACTACTACTGGAGCTGTTGTTGCTACTACTACTGGAGCTGTTGTTGCTACTACTACTGGAGCTGTTGTTGCTACTACTACTGGAGCTGTTGTTGCTACTACTACTGGAGCTGTTGTTGCTACTACTACTGGAGCTGTTGTTGCTACTACTACTGGAGCTGTTGTTGCTACTACTACTACTGGAGCTGTTGTTGCTACTACTACTGGAGCTGTTGTTGCTACTACTACTGGAGCTGTTGTTGCTACTACTACTGGAGCTGTTGTTGCTACTACTACTGGAGCTGTTGTTACTACTACTCTACTGCTGTTGTTGCTACTACTACTACTGGAGCTGTTGTTGCTACTACTACTAGCTGTTGTTAGCTGTTGTTGCTACTACTACTACTGGAGCTGTTGTTGCTACTACTACTGGAGCTGTTGTTGCTACTACTACTGGAGCTGTTGTTGCTACTACTACTGGAGCTGTTGTTGCTACTACTACTACTGGAGCTGTTGTTGCTACTACTACTGGAGCTGTTGTTGCTACTACTACTGGAGCTGTTGTTGCTACTACTACTGGAGCTGTTGAGCTGTTGTTGCTACTACTACTGGAGCTGTTGTTGCTACTACTACTGGAGCTGTTGTTGCTACTACTACTGGAGCTGTTGTTGCTACTACTACTGGTTGCTAGCTGTTGTTGCTACTACTACTGGACTGTTGTTGCTAGCTGTTGTTGCTACTACTACTGGAGCTGTTGTTGCTACTACTACTGGAGCTGTTGTTGCTACTGGAGCTGTTGTTGCTACTACTACTGGAGCTGTTGATGCTGTTGTTGCTACTACTACTGGAGCTGTTGTTGCTACTACTACTACTGCAGCTGTTGTTGCTACTACTACTGGAGCTGTTGTTGCTACTACTACTGGAGCTGTTGTTGCTACTACTACTGGAGCTGTTGTTGCTACTACTACTGGAGCTGTTGTTGCTACTACTACTGGAGCTGTTGTTGCTACTACTACTGGAGCTGTTGATGCTATTACTACTGGAGCTGTTGTTGCTACTACTACTGGAGCTGTTGTTGCTACTACTACTGGAGCTGTTGTTGCTACTACTACTGGAGCTGTTGTTGCTACTACTACTGGAGCTGTTGTTGCTACTACTACTGGAGCTGTTGTTGCTACTACTACTGGAGCTGTTGTTGCTACTACTACTGGAGCTGTTGTTGCTACTACTACTGGAGCTGTTGTTGCTACTACTACTGGAGCTGTTGTTGCTACTACTACTGGAGCTGTTGTTGCTACTACTACTGGAGCTGTTGTTGCTACTACTACTGCTGTTGTTGCTACTACTACTGGAGCTGTTGTTGCTACTACTACTGGAGCTGTTGTTGCTACTACTACTGGAGCTGTTGTTGCTACTACTACTGGAGCTGTTGTTGCTACTACTACTGGAGCTGTTGTTACTACTACTACTGGAGCTGTTGTTGCTACTACTACTGGAGCTGTTGTTGCTACTACTACTGGAGCTGTTGTTGCTACTACTACTGGAGCTGTTGTTGCTACTACTACTGGAGCTGTTGTTGCTACTACTACTGGAGCTGTTGTTGCTACTACTACTACTGGAGCTGTTGTTGCTACTACTACTGGAGCTGTTGTTGCTACTACTACTGGAGCTGTTGTTGCTACTACTACTGGAGCTGTTGATGCTATTACTACTGGAGCTGTTGTTGCTACTACTACTACTGGAGCTGTTGTTGCTACTACTACTGGAGCTGTTGTTGCTACTACTACTGGAGCTGTTGTTGCTACTACTACTGGAGCTGTTGATGCTATTACTACTGGAGCTGTTGTTGCTACTACTACTGGAGCTGTTGTTGCTACTACTACTGGAGCTGTTGATGCTATTACTACTGGAGCTGTTGTTGCTACTACTACTACTGGAGCTGTTGTTGCTACTACTACTGGAGCTGTTGATGCTACTACTACTGGAGCTGTTGATGCTACTACTACTACTGGAGCTGTTGTTGCTACTACTACTGGAGCTGTTGTTGCTACTACTACTGGAGCTGTTGTTGCTACTACTACTACTGGAGCTGTTGTTGCTACTACTACTACTGGAGCTGTTGTTGCTACTACTACTGGAGCTGTTGTTGCTACTACTACTACTGGAGCTGTTGTTGCTACTACTACTGGAGCTGTTGTTGCTACTACTACTGGAGCTGTTGTTGCTACTACTACTACTGGAGCTGTTGTTGCTACTACTACTACTGGAGCTGTTGTTACTACTACTACTGGAGCTGTTGTTGCTACTACTACTACTGGAGCTGTTGTTGCTACTACTACTGGAGCTGTTGTTGCTACTACTACTGGAGCTGTTGTTGCTACTACTACTGGAGCTGTTGTTGCTACTACTACTACTGGAGCTGTTGTTGCTACTACTACTGGAGCTGTTGTTGCTACTACTACTGGAGCTGTTGTTGCTACTACTACTGGAGCTGTTGTTGCTACTACTACTGGAGCTGTTGTTGCTACTACTACTGGAGCTGTTGTTGCTACTACTACTGGAGCTGTTGTTGCTACTACTACTGGAGCTGTTGTTGCTACTACTACTGGAGCTGTTGTTGCTACTACTACTGGAGCTGTTGTTGCTACTACTACTGGAGCTGTTGTTGCTACTACTACTGGAGCTGTTGTTGCTACTACTACTGGAGCTGTTGTTGCTACTACTACTGGAGCTGTTGTTGCTACTACTACTGGAGCTGTTGTTGCTACTACTACTGGAGCTGTTGTTGCTACTACTACTGGAGCTGTTGTTGCTACTACTACTGGAGCTGTTGTTGCTACTACTACTGGAGCTGTTGTTGCTACTACTACTGGAGCTGTTGTTGCTACTACTACTGGAGCTGTTGTTGCTACTACTACTGGAGCTGTTGTTGCTACTACTACTGGAGCTGTTGTTGCTACTACTACTGGAGCTGTTGTTGCTACTACTACTGGAGCTGTTGTTGCTACTACTACTGGAGCTGTTGTTGCTACTACTACTGGAGCTGTTGTTGCTACTACTACTGGAGCTGTTGTTGCTACTACTACTGGAGCTGTTGTTGCTACTACTACTGGAGCTGTTGTTGCTACTACTACTGGAGCTGTTGTTGCTACTACTACTGGAGCTGTTGTTGCTACTACTACTGGAGCTGTTGTTGCTACTACTACTGGAGCTGTTGTTGCTACTACTACTGGAGCTGTTGTTGCTACTACTACTGGAGCTGTTGTTGCTACTACTACTGGAGCTGTTGTTGCTACTACTACTGGAGCTGTTGTTGCTACTACTACTGGAGCTGTTGTTGCTACTACTACTGGAGCTGTTGTTGCTACTACTACTGGAGCTGTTGTTGCTACTACTACTGGAGCTGTTGTTGCTACTACTACTGGAGCTGTTGTTGCTACTACTACTGGAGCTGTTGTTGCTACTACTACTGGAGCTGTTGTTGCTACTACTACTGGAGCTGTTGTTGCTACTACTACTGGAGCTGTTGTTGCTACTACTACTGGAGCTGTTGTTGCTACTACTACTGGAGCTGTTGTTGCTACTACTACTGGAGCTGTTGTTGCTACTACTACTGGAGCTGTTGTTGCTACTACTACTGGAGCTGTTGTTGCTACTACTACTGGAGCTGTTGTTGCTACTACTACTGTTGTTGCTACTGTTGTTGCTACTACTACTGGAGCTGTTGTTGCTACTACTACTGGAGCTGTTGTTGCTACTACTACTGGAGCTGTTGTTGCTACTACTACTGGAGCTGTTGTTGCTACTACTACTGGAGCTGTTGTTGCTACTACTACTGGAGCTGTTGTTGCTACTACTACTGGAGCTGTTGTTGCTACTACTACTGGAGCTGTTGTTGCTACTACTACTGGAGCTGTTGTTGCTACTACTACTGGAGCTGTTGTTGCTACTACTACTGGAGCTGTTGTTGCTACTACTACTGGAGCTGTTGTTGCTACTACTACTGGAGCTGTTGTTGCTACTACTACTGGAGCTGTTGTTGCTACTACTACTGGAGCTGTTGTTGCTACTACTACTGGAGCTGTTGTTGCTACTACTACTGGAGCTGTTGTTGCTACTACTACTGGAGCTGTTGTTGCTACTACTACTGGAGCTGTTGTTGCTACTACTACTGGAGCTGTTGTTGCTACTACTACTGGAGCTGTTGTTGCTACTACTACTGGAGCTGTTGTTGCTACTACTACTGGAGCTGTTGTTGCTACTACTACTGGAGCTGTTGTTGCTACTACTACTGGAGC